>NC_056743.1:1056083531-1056118531 GCF_019279795.1 Protopterus annectens
TTGCAATGTCATAAGTGATAATTCAATAAAGATATTTGTTTAAAAATGTGATGTCTGTACATTTGTTCATATCCAACAAAGTCCATGAACTCCATGCCACCATAGACTTGTACTCCCCAGATATAGTCATCCTGACAGAAACCTGGCTAAAACCTCACATTACCAGTGAGCAAATACTCCCTACAGGTTATGGCATACTAAGAGTAGACCGGCTAAACAAGAAATGAGGTGGTGTAGCTATAATATTTAAACAGCATCTAAACATCCAGATCTTAAAATCATCAGCTCCACAAATAGGCAATGAAGAAATAATATATACCAATCTCAAAATAAACCAAAACAAAACCATCAACATAATTGGATGCTACATCCCACCTGGCCAAAACATCCCTCCACTAGAAAACCTCCTCAGCTGGTCTACCCACCATCTCCACCAAAAAACTATAATTTTAGGTGATTTCAATATTGACTGGCAATCCTGTTCTGGCAACCATCCAACCCATCATGTAAACCTTCATGGCTTCACCCAACTAGTCCAGTTGCCAACCAGGATAAATAAAAACTCCAGCAAGAACACTAACCTGGATAGGATACTAGTCAGTAAGAGCCCCCAGTCATATATAAGAGGCTGCTTATCAGATAGCCTCAGTGATCACTCCCCAACATTCCTACTCATAAAATACCTATACCAGGCTAAACCTGTCATCTACCATCAAATACGTACAGAACTAAACTTTAACCCACTCACATTCATCTCATCCCTCAAAGAATGTAACTGGCATCCTCTAAAGTACCTCTGTCTTGATGACGCAGTTGAATTTTTTAATACTACCTTCCTGAGCATCCTTAATTACCATGCCCCCATAAGACTTTCCAGAACCAAAGCACAACCCTCCCCATGGTTACAGAAAACCACCAAGTCAGAAATGAAAAATGGGGATAAAGCCTGGGAGCACTGGCACAAAACCAAAATCCCCTCAACTAGGCAGAAATTCCTAGAACTAGCCAATAGAGTCAAAAAGCTAATAAAACAGGACAAATTCCAATACTACCAGTCTGCCGTAGACTCCTCCCAACACAGCCCCAAACAGTTCTGGTCCTCCATAAACTCCATCCCCCACCCAGGTAAAGTCAATACCCCTCCTCCTAACATCCCTCACTCCTCTGAAAATATTGCTACCTCATTCAACACACACTTCACACAAACCATACTATCACTAGCTAAACAACACAACCCTCTCCCTTCCAACCCACACCTTCAACTAGTAATCTCCCCACTGCCTTCTCTTTCTCCTGCACCTACCTCCAACATAAAAAACTCTTAACTAAACTTAAGCCCACCAAATTAGCAGCAGACAACCTCCCAAGTGAATACCTACAAATCGCAGCTGATGCTCTGGCCTACCCAGTATCCATCTTGATTAACCGATCTCTGTCAGAAAGTTATGTTCCCACACTGTGGAAAGTATCACATATAATTCCCCTCCACAAAGGCGGCCCCTCCACAGAACTAACCAATTACTGCCCCACAGCTATTCTCTTGCCACTCTCCAAAATACTAGGGAGATGCATACACTCTCAGGTCTCAGACTACCTCCTTACTAACAACCTCCTTTCCAATACTCAGCATGGTTTCCGACCAAACTATAGCACCACCACTGCCTTACTCTCCTTTACTAACACTATCCTTCAGCATAAAACAATGGCTATCTCTCCTCTGCTACTTTCCCTACTTTCCTAGACCTATCTAAAGCATTTGACATGGTCCCACACAAAACAACTCATCTCTGTCCTCAATAACCTATCTTTCTCTCAATCAGTCACCAACTGGTTTCAGAGTTACCTATCTGACCGCCAACAATCCGCTGTAAGGCAGAATGACATATCTCCCCAGCTACCTGTCTCCATAGGGTTCCGCAAGGATCCATCCTTGGACCCCCTACTCTTCTCTGTTTTCACCAATAATCTAGCCTGTGCCACCAAACATGGCACACTCATACAATACACAGATGACTCAACCATCATCTGCTCAGCCCAGTTCCTACCCAAACTGCAAAAAGTCACACAGGAAGCCTTTTCCTCTGTTGAAACTTTGTTATCAGATGCCCAAATAATACTTAATCCAAACAAAACTAAACTACTCATCTTCCAACCCACCAAACATACTCAAAACAACTCTCACTTTAACATCACAGCAAAAGACAACACCACTATATACCCAACTGAACACACCAATTTGCTAGGAGTGGAAATAGACAAACTAAAATGTGACATTCACATAGCCATGACCATAAAAAGTCCACAAAAAACTAGGAGCATTATACAGAAATAAGCAACTTCTCACCAAAGCAGCAAAGATTTCAATAGCAAATTCCCACCTTACCTCCACCCTACTTTATGTCTCTGCAATATATACCAACCTAAGGCAATGCGATCTAAACAAGCTAGAGACCTGCTACAACAAAATCGCCAACTTTTCCACAGGGACATCCTACCATAGTCACCACTGTCTCTCACTTGCTGAACTGGGCTGGCTTGAACTCCCTCACCTCCTTCAATGGTATCAACTCTCACTCGCCCACAAACTAGTAAATCATCCACTAAATGTCCCATCCCTCCAGAATCTACTCCAAACCTATCGCACCACCAGACCACTAAGATCCAGCAACAAAAATCACTTGCAGAACACTAAAGCCAATAAGTCTGCTGGTGAAGCACTATTCTCTTGCGCCATAGCCAAATTATGAAACTCCCTTCCACCCACAATTACCTCCATACCATCATGCACCCACTTCAAAACTTTACTAAAAGCGCACCCAAAAACATGCTGGCTATGCCCTTGCAACTCCCACTCGAATATTACCCACCCTATCCAATCACTATCTTTCTTTCCACCCCACTAACTACCTTGATTATAGAAAGCTCAGATGCTCATAAGCCTAGTACTTATTATACAGCAGGAACTTCTTATTGTAACATTTGTTAATGTCTGTTATGTACTTCGCAGATATAGATTCTAGTTGTCTACTGATCTACTATGTTCTTCGTCTGTAAATATGTTTGTAATTAATTGCTATGTCAAATTGTTAATCGCTATGTAATCCAGAGTAACTACTGTCTGTTTATTTTAACTGTGGAGCTTTTCTCCCTGGGCCTCTGCTGAAAATGGATCTACATCCAGTCGGACACTCCCGGTCAACAAATGTAAATGAATAAATAAATAAAAATAAATAGTTCAGACTGCAATACACTTATAAAGGTGTATTCATAAACATATTTCAACTTCTTTGTTCAGGCCAAAAATAATAGTGGGGGGAGGTGGGCATTGTTTTTAAATATCACTCCAATTCACTTAAAAAGTCAAGAGAACAGCAGATTTTGCATCAACATGCATTTTCATAAGAAAAAGTATGGCACTGTAATTTCTGGCATTTCTTATAGACTACAATACTACTCAATAAAGAATGCAATTGGAAGTATATTATTAATTATTGTTACTGGATAATTGATTAACTGAATGTTATTTTATTGTATTTAAGAATGGACGAGTGCGTTGATTTTTTACTCTAAGGCTTTAAGCCAAAACTCTTAGTCTTTAATAAATTTATACAGATTATTTGAGGGTCGTGGCTTTGCTGTTTTTTTTTTTAAATAATTCTTACTGATCTATGAGAAAATCTAAATTTTTATGATGAAAAGGGAAAAATCAGCGAATTTCTGCAAAATTAGGGTCAGTTGGGAAAGCTTTGTGAAATCTTCATCAGGAAACTGCATTGTCTGAAGCTGCTTTTACAAAATGTCTTGATAATTGTATTTGTTCATTATATAATATAGAAAAGACATATGCATAAAACCTGAAGCTTCATTTTTCAACAATTGTGTGATGAAATGCACTTTCTCACAAAATGTTTGACTGTTTTTATTGTAAGCATTCTATCTGTGCAATTACATATTCTTCCATTCTTTGTATAACCATATTAAATTCTGTACCTTTAGTTGGTATCAGCATTAACTATTTTATTATCAAAGAAAAGTTATATTTATTCATTTTTAAAACTGCATGGCTTTTGTTCATTTATGTATTGTTTCTTAACTGAGGAGAGGGTAATATTTAACCCTGTAGGTTATCAGGCTATGTCATCCTTCTGTAGGAAACATCACTTTCCACCCAGTTACCAATGGGGTATTTTTTTATAATTTCTATTGACTGCTGATTAAGAGTGGCATGGCAACTGGTGTGTCCATTCTGTGGCCCATTAGGTACAGCAGTGGCAAATCTACCTACCCAACCATCCCAGAGAACTCTGTGTGTGTGTGTGTGTGTGTGTGTGTGTGTGTGTGTGTGTGTGTGTGTGTGTGTGTGTGTGTGACAATTTGTTTTAAAGGCAGTTACTGTGGGTAAGGGGAACTGAAAAGGGGCTGAGGTTCACATGGTCAGAAAGGTTCCCAGAGTTCTGGGTCAAAGAGTCAGTCCAGTCAGTGGTCAGTATATAATTCTGGTTTGGGTGCTGATGTTGAAAGCCCACACCTACAGAAACAGCGCATATTCCATGTTTGTTCTTGAGACCAGGTTATATTTGATGAACTGGTTACTGAATCAGATTTAGCTACAAAAGTTTTTGTTTTTATTCTGATGCAGACTTCTAATTTATAGCTCATCATACTTGTAATATAAAATGCATTTCATCTGAAGTCAGGCTTCCTTTCTTAGAAGCGCACTTCATATTAATTGTGCACTGCACAACTAAGGTATGGTCAGGGCATTTGCTGTCCTGATTCCTGTTATTGTCCTTCATCCTGGTCATTGCTTTATATTTTTGAGACCTATATGATGACACACTGCCAGTCCTTTTCTTGAAACAAGGCCTGGGTAACATTATATAGGCATGTCAGGGACAGCTCTCCTAGTTCCATGAATGTATGTACAGGGCCTAGCCATTGTAGCATTTGTGACAGCATGTGCCTAGGATTTGAATGGCACAATTGTATATTGTTTTACATTTTTTTAATCTGGCTTTGCTTTTATCTCCCTCAGTGTGCCTTGTTAAAAGATGACCCAGACCAGAAGGTAACAGATGTCGTAATTTCATATTAATGTAAACCAGCAAATTTATGTGCAATTGTTGATGTTTACTACTTAATATCTGTTTATGTACACTACTGAATGTGTTTAAAAATGTTTGCAATATGTTGTAGCTTTTCTCCCTGTGCCTCCACTGACATTTTTTTTGACTAAACCCAGATGGACAAACCTGGTAAATAAAATAAAAATAAATAAAATATGCATTAAACAGTTTTTTGTTGAAAGGTGGTACACCTCCTAGTGTGACTGGTAAACAACTTGTTGTCAGATCTACCCAATTTGCCTTCCAGTAGGGAACGTCTGTGAGATTTATTTTCCTGCTGCTCTACTCATTTGGCAGAATTCCTTGACATCCGTATTGGAAGCAGATAATAAGCTGGTTATGATCCGAGAGCTGATCATAATCCTCTGTTTTACTTTCATGCAGCAGTCATTACCATGATTATATTCCTATTCATGTTGTGGACCTCTTTCTTTGGTACTTTCTTCATTTGTGTCTGCTCTGTGCCTTATAAGGAATTAAGTGTAATCAATTTGTTTGTGTGCACATGTGTTTTGCATTCATCATTACTGCAGAGTATCTTCTTTTGTGACACTTTTTCTGACGTATGATCTTGAAGGAGGCTACAAAGCCATAGGTTCATAGATTAGGTTCATAGATTAGTACTAGGCTAACTGCCCTTGTGAGCCACTTTAAGCCTAGCCAATTATCCCTTGTCAGACTCAAACCCTGCACCTTGTGTTTGTAAGGCAAACACCTTAACCATTAGGCCACCCAATAAAAAAGGTTGCTCTTTCCCAAGGAGACCACACATAAACACACAGTTGTCAAGTGCAGGATTCAAACCCCTACCTAACTACTTCATGATACTTGAGGAGTATGCATTAACACAACACGCTATACACATTACTATATATTCTCATAGAGTGAAAGTAAGACACAAGCTATAAAACTATTGGTTAATCAAGGACTGTTGTTATTCAGCCACAAGCTAACAAGCCACATCATGCATTCAAAGGTATATGATTCGATTCCTTCCATCTCCATTTGTCTGCTGTATTACTCTGATCAGGACAACTGACCGAGCAGTGCTCCCAGGCTGTACCGGACAAAAGACACGTCGGTCTAGTAGTCTTAACCGGTTAACAAATGTTGGGATGTGTCTGTCTATATCTATCTAGGTTTATATTTATACACATAAAGATATGGATATATGAAATTAGCAGAGGGTTGGGGGAGGGGATGCTGCACTTTGCAAAAAAGTTGCGTTTTTTTTTTGACCTTTCAGATTGATGTTTATGTTTTTGATAGAAAGTAATCTACATTGTTGGATTAGTTGAAGGGTATGTACATTTATGCAACCAGGGTATTGTAAGTTTTCTATTTTTTATATTTTTTCCCTAACAGATTTGTTTTTCAATTGAACTGTACACGTTATATGTCACATTATAGGTGGGAAAATTTTTGAAATGATTTATTGTGTTCTCATTTTTTTACATCATAAAACCTGGCATTTTAACAGGGGTGTGTAAACTTTTTATATCCACTGTGTGTATGTGTGTAAATATATATATATATATATATATATATATATATACATATATATACAAACATATATATAGATTCCTATTACAAGAACGAAAGTTCACTACTTCGAACTTGTAATAGGAAGCCTCACTTCTGCGAAACTTTTGCATAAGTGCACTTCACCGAAAACACCGCAGCACAGTGGAGGACATAAAAAACAAGCTATGTCCTCCACTATGGTGCGATAGTCACGACCTTGTTAGGCATGGGTTAGGTAAGGAGATAGTTAGTAAAGCTATCCCCTTACCCTAACCCATGCCCTAACACTAAGGTTTGTGACTATCACACCATAGTGGAGGACATTGCTTTGTCCTTCACTGCGCTGCAGTCGTCACGGTCCTTAGGGTTAGGGCACGGGTCATGGTAAGGGGATAGTCCGTATGACCTGTGCCCTAACCCTAAGGTCCGTGAGTACTGCATGGAAATTCAGTACAACACCTGTTCGTTGTACTGAACTACGCGTAAGTGCACTTTCGATTAAGTGCACTTTCGCTGCAGTGGACATTCCATGCACTATTTCGAATTAGTGAAAATTCGATCTAGTGTATGGAAACCATATATATATATATATATATATATATATATATATATATATATATATATATATATATATATATACACACGTGTGTGTGTGTGTGTGTGTGTGTGTGTATGTATAAACTGACAGTTTTACACTATTATACCTTTTTCTCCCTACCTTTTTTCATCTGCTTTGTTTGATACTTACTCTGCAATACTGTGCACAGTGACTGCAAGCTAGGTACAGCTCAAGGAATTCACACTGGATACTTTCAATGTATGGACAAACACTGCATGACTATTAGCACATCTAAGCATGAGAGTTTCTGCTTTCTGTTACAAACTGTAGACACATTTCCAGCTGCGTTCCTCTGAGTGGGATGTCCAGGTAGATTCAGATGTAAGGTATAATCCCAGCTTATCTGTGCCACGAGAAAGTATACCACTGTGCAGGTGTAGGCCTTTTACTCCTTCATAATCCAAGAGCATTCTACAACACAGACAAAAACTTAGGGGCCACTAACCTACTGAGTTGAAAATGTTTCTGAATATATTATTAATAGTGTTTACTTGATCTCATCAAAACATTTTTGTTACCAAAAGATGTATTTTATCAATACACCTTCATGGCAGCATTTCGTTATTTTTTTCTTGGAAGCCTGTTTGCATGTTCTAATTCACTAATCACTGGATGACTCAGTTACTTAGGAAAAATCAACTTAAAGGAATGGCATACATTTCCTTTTAGTAAGCCATTATGATAGGAATGTCGCATGTACTCCATTCTGACCTACTGTAAAACCAGAGCGTTTATTCCTTGATGCAGAGGACTGTTTCTGCACTCCCTCCACTAAGAGGAAGGAAAAGGCTTGTGGTTTGCAGTGGTTTTGTTCACTGTAAAATTATGAAATGTGGTCATCAGATGCTTTCTCTCCTTTTGCTGTAGAAATCCCTCACATCCCTCCTTTCATTCAGAAGTAAAACTATCATTAGCTTCTGTATAACTCCTGGTCAAGATGAGGTTAACTGTTTCAGTCATAACGCTATTGTCACCAACTCCGTTCAAGTACTTGAATTAGACACAGCAAAATTCTAGCAAGAAATCTATTTGCAAAGCTACTGTCTATAAGATAAACCAAATGCGGCAGTCACTGCAGGCACGCCTTCACAAATAAACCTTAATTTAAGCAAGTACAAGATATTACATTTCATAATTCATACAGTACATACAAAATGACCAGTTCCATCCTACACCTCAGATTAAGTACTACAACACATTTGAGAACAGTAACGCAACATATGGGAAACTAGACCTCTGAAACAGCAAATGTGCTACCCTCATTTTCACACACTGTTACAATAACTGCAAAATGCAAAGGTTCTGTGTCACCCTTGCATACAACCAATTTCCAGAAAATCAGTTTGCTTGATTTTTTTTTTCCACTGGGTGATGGTAATGATAAGATGCCATACAGACTGCAAATGAAAGTGCTTTGAATTCACTGGTTAAACTCTGACTAGAATGAATTGGTTTTGGGACAGCATGTTCAATATAACCTATGAATTAAAATAACCATGATGCAAGAGAGAAAGGGCACAGTGTCAAGACAGATGGGATTAGTCATTTCAGTAGAAGATTCAACACTATTCCATGGCGTGGGTCCTGAAATTGCAAACTGGCTAATAACTGTCAGTCCAACACCAGCTGACATGAATGTCAGAAGTAAAAGGTTAACATGACTACTACTGTCTTGCTATCAAGATATGTACGGCAACAAACTGTGAAATGCAAAAGACAAGCCTCTTTGGTAACTTAGATGACAGCTAAAGAATCACATCCCATAGAGATATAAAGGTTGACCTCATCTGCTTAGAACTTGCATTCGTGACGTCTCTTCCCACTGTTGTCAGGGATACCATATGAACAAGTGATAGTGCAGTTAGGTAAAGGTAGCAAAAAAAAAGAAGGTTATGTCATTAGAAAGACAGAGGCAAAGGATAACAGTGTTTGAGGGAGCTATGACAGTAAAGTGCTCACAGCTGCTATGGCAAAGAAGGAAAAATTAAAGTAGAGATGAAGCCAATACAAGGAAGCTGGGTTTCCTCAGCTCTTAGTGATGTTACAGGGCTGCAGACATTACGAAAGGAGCATAGCTATCTGTACTGTTCTGTACAATCCATTCAGAAATGTTTAAAAATCAAAGCAGAAATTAAAATGTGTCAGACAAAAATAAATAAATAAATCTTTTTAAGGTCAGTTGCTCATTGAGTAGTTTTCCAACAAATTAAGAATCACTGAACTGGTTTCATGAATTCCAGTATTTCAAAGAATTTAGTCTAGAGCAATGAGGTAAGGAAGTTTCACTTTAGCCTACAGTTACTTGCTCTCAGAGACGGTATATTTTGAGCTGTAGGGATGTCAGGGTGCAGATGTACTTGGTCTCCCATAAAATAATGTTCTTTTATTTATTCAATGGTATGTGATGCTAAGTATTTTCAGCAGAAAGTAGTTCTTTAAAAGTTACTTTTCTCTTTACATAGGAACATAGAAACAATTCTAGGCAAGTGATCATTGGGATTATCTAGCCATATACCCCTTTAAGCAGACACAGTTAAAAGTTGTGGCACCCTTTATGAGTACTTTATAGTGCCCACCTCTCAAATTAAGCAGGACCATGCATGTTAATCCTGGTGTAAATTTGTGTCTACATATCCAATCATCAAGGCTAGCTTTAAAGGCAGACAAATAAAACTGGATTAATATTGATTTAAGTTTTGAGAAGAAAGGGGCAAATTGCATACCAGTGTCCTGCGGACGGGCTAAGCCCTCCCACCTACATAACCCACCACTACCACATCCAGTGACTTTTCATTTCTTGAGCACACTTCAGTACTGCCTCTGCTTTTGACAAATTCATTGCATGTGATGATAGCGAGCACAATAAGGTTAAAATATGGGAGGTGTGATTTTCCCCATTCTGGACTAAAAACAGTTAACCAGAGAAGGAAGTTTCCAAAGCCTTGTGCAGCAATGATAAAAATCTGGGTTACTTTTACTGTGAAAAATGAAATGTTATCTGTGTACAAAGAGCCTGTGTTTTGACGGTTACTGTGGTTCATTATCACGGAAGGTGCAACCTCTATTACTAACCACAAAATTATTTGTGTCAGCTCCCTGACCCAGAAACCCCTTTTCTATTGCCAGAACAAAGAAAAAATATTGTTTATAATTTCAGAGCTATTACAGAATTTCTCAGCTGCAGCTCTTAAATCACTCTTTTAGGCATAAACATAATTTCAGATGCATCTAGTTCAGAATTATTGATTTAATGAATTTCAAGCACAACAGCACACTAAGAAGAATAAAACATGCCTTCGATCAATAGTTACAAATACTGGCCTACTGTCTAGCTACTACAGTTTAAAAACTTGTTGCTATATGTTTCCAAGCTTAAAACTAATACACTGCATCTTAATAAAAACAGTAGTAAAAACTACGGACTACAACTCTTTTACTTAATGAAATTCTCCACTACATTTAGGAATTAATTTCAATTCTGCACATGAATTGAGGTAAGGATGTAGCTGAAGGGGTATGTCTATGGCTAGACAGTTATAACTACCCAGTAATGCAGCACCTTTATTTAGGCAGATCCACAAAAATAATGCAATGTGTGAATCTGTGATATGTAATAAAAAGCAACAAAAACAAACAAACAAAAAAAGAAATGTACACGAGTTCACTAACTCAATTTATCTACAAGTATTATCAATTATCAGCTTGGATGCAGGAGGGTCAGTTACGAAACTGTTCATGTGTGTATGTATGTGTGTGTGTGTGTGTGTGTGTGTGTGTGTGTGTGTGTGTGTGTGTGTGTGTGTGTGTGTGTGTGTGTGTGTGAGTGTGTGAGTGTGTGTGTGTGTGTGTGTGTGTGTGTGTGTGTGTGTGTGTGTGTGTGTGTGTGTGTGTGTGTGTGTGTGGGGAGGGTGGGTTAAACTGACCTTCAATGACTGTCCTTCTCTCCTTGGAGATGTACTGTGTGACAAGACATATGTATGATGGCTGGTCCACGTACAACACTAAAGGAATGACTCATCAGTTTGTCAGTGTTCAACAAAGCCATGCACAAACATTCTAAGGCTCAGTGTGTTACAGCAGTCCTGTATCACTAACATCTACACATGTGAAATCCAAGATGGAATGGGCTAGACTAAAAAGAGAGGTGTCCTCCAGAGGATCAGACCACCATAAACAATTACTACCTGTCTTACAGATAATTCTCGCATTAAATCACCAGACTAAATATATGGGGACTCCACCTCAGTGCTGAGTAAACCAGAGGGAGTTTGAGCCAACAGTCAGTCAACAGAACATGTGCTGTGATCTCATTATACCCAGGTAGGGTCACCAGCAACCCTCATAGAAGAGAGGATCAAAATGAAGCCAGAAAAGACATTTATTACACCTGGTATCTATTACAACAGCATAGTGAATGCAACCCAAGAAAAGCAGATGTGTCTGCATGTAGCAACAAGGCAACAACTGCACAGTAGCACTCACATGTACAAGCACATGAGTGCGCACACACACACACACACACACACACACACACACACACACACACACACGCACATGTACAGTGTCTCGTCTCTCCAGCGACTGTTAACTGTCTTCTAAAGTTCTCTCTGTTATCACAAATCATGGACAAGATTAGCAATACAAAATAGAGCAAACTATTCCCAGAAATGAATTATAAAAAAGAAATAAAAATGATCAACAATGCTGATTATTAATCATCTGGTAATAAACAAATACCAAGGTTCACAACAAATACAGGACATGTCAGGGGTCAGTGGTTTAGAAACCCATCAGATTATGGCTTTCCAAATTATACATTTGGTGAACATATCAAAGCCGGTTTGTCTTAAGGGTAGAGATTATAATTACTCTCATAACTAGCATGGTGCAGCACACTATATGATGAATACAGGAGATATTACATTCTTGGCAAATTAACAACACTTATTCAAATGTAGAACTGACTGAGCAGCCAGTTTGTTATTCCTTGCAGTATCTCCTATCAAGGAAGAAAAAAAGCAATACAAATAAATGTGAGCACTATGTATTGCTTTCATACTAAATTATACTAAATTATACAAGCAACCAAAATGTACTCATGTCCACTGAAATGCTAGTAAGTAGAAAGTCATATATTTGATGTAAAGGAACAAATGAGACATAACACGGGGCAGGCTGGTACAGTCAGAAGTTGACAGGATATGACCTAGTTCTCATGCAAGCAAAAATATACATTCTTGGCAAAGACTTATAAAAATGATTCAGATTGCTGCATACTCTTCCTAATGGCAGCATTTGATAACAAGTGAAACTATCTGAATAACACCCAGGTGTACAAACTGAACAAGTACTACACAGATAATTCTCGCAAAACCTTATTACGTGAGGAGCACAGATACTACCAGTGACAGAGAAAATAGAGTTACTTTTCTTCTTTAGTTGATATAGTAGCTGTACAATTATATAAATTACCATCTTGCAAATTTCTGACGGGAATTTATTGCTGCACGTTGTTGAATGACATTTCAGCCAATGACAACCAGCCAAAGGAAACTACTGTATTTCACAAGCTCCCAAATCATAAAAAAAATCCCTGAGGGCAACTAGATGGTTAGCCAAAAAAAAGCCAAGTTTTAGTGAGCTGTTAATTCACTCAAATGTGATGCTAACACTTTCAGTGGAGAAAAGTTGTAGACAGACATAATTTTATGTGCAGAATGTGTAAAATGTAGGTCTACTACATGTGCCTGATACACACATTCTAGCCAACACTCACTCATTTCAGGAAATGCTCCAACTCCCGGTAACTCATTTATCTAGTACTAGCTATCTCTACCAGAGACCTCATCCTAACTCTAAAATCTCACAGCCAGTGCCTAACCCAACAATTCCCTCTCTCTCCTTAAACTTGAAATCCCCTTCCCATCCCTAAACCTAAAATCCCTTTCTGCCTCCCATTCCAGATCAGTACCGAAACATAAAATCCTCTTCTCTTCCCTAACCCTAAAGTCTGCAGTACACTTCCCATCTCCTTTTTTAAAGCTAACAGCACCCTCCTTACTCCCTTACCTTATCACTCTCTAAACCTAAACTCCAGATTGGTGCCTAAACCTAAAATCCCCTTCCCTAAACCTAAAATCTCCATCCCTCTCCCTGATCCTAAAGTCTCTATCTCTTACTAATCCTAAAACCCCCCACCCCCCTTCCTAACTCTAAGGTCCACAATAAATTTCCTGCCTCCCTCTCTAAACCCAACAGTACCCTCCCCTTCCTCACTTACCTGTTTTATGTTGAGCACTTGTTTCTCTTCATCTCCTAGGATGCAAGCAGATGGTGTGGAAGCTGCATGTCTGAACTTATTTTCAGGTTTAAGTGAGAGCAACTGGGTTACAGCCATTTGAGTCCTTAGCTGTGACTTGCTGTAATTAGAGCAGCTGGGGCTTGTGTGGCTTTAGGGATTCCATAAATTACACATATAGTTAAATCCCATACTGACTGGAGGTGACTTGACATAAAAAAAATCTCCTTTT
Organism: Protopterus annectens; assembly: GCF_019279795.1. Taxonomy (NCBI): domain Eukaryota; kingdom Metazoa; phylum Chordata; order Ceratodontiformes; family Protopteridae; genus Protopterus; species Protopterus annectens. The sequence goes on from NC_056743.1 coordinate 1,056,097,331, forward strand.
TTCAAGATACTCGGACCTTTGAAACTGGAATAGCATTGGTGTACTGAAAATACAGCTCAAGCTCTACAAAGAGGTATGAGAGACTTTACCCAGGTACAAAAAAACACTTTAAAGCCACAGTGTGAAAGCACTTTAAAGCCACAGTGTGAAAGCCATTTCAAACATTTTTTTCCATTCAAAGAGACATTCAGACAACAGGCACAAACAAAGTTGCCATAAAAGCACGTACAGCAAGATACTATTAAGTAGTGGCACCGCAATCACTGAAGGCGATGCTTCGCATAGGCATGCGTTTATCTAGAGGCTACAAAGATGGGCACTCAGAAGTAAGGACCAGGCCATAAGAGTTATTAGTAACTTCACAGGGTGGAGGAGGAATCCTTGGCTAGCCTTTCACTGCAGATAAACAAAATGAACAGGATCATAGCAGGTTAATAGGCTAATGACCCTAGGGCCATTACAAGCCTAGCCGACAGTTTATCCTCAAAACAGAAACCTCAGTCAGCACCTGTCAACCCTGTCAATGAGGGACAAAGGTGGATCCCCTGGGAAAAATTTGTGGTTTCCCATCCGCTCATCAGGGCACTCCAAGCGGGAGTGGGTTGGCATAATGGTTAAGGTGTTCACCTTACACTCCCAAGTGCAGGGTTCGATTCTCACATGGGGTAATTGGCTAGGCTTAAAATGGTCCACAGGGGCAGTTAGCCTAGTACTAATCTATGAACCTATGAACCCCCTTAAGGCCAAGATGCACAAGTAATTAAGCTACAGACACATACGCAGACAGTACAGTTTACCAGTTAGTGAACAAAATTGTAAATGGTCCTCATACTTTCAAAATATTATACCTTAAAATGTGAATAGCTTTACTATATAAAGCACCTCCCATAACTCCCTAGCTCAATTATATTTTTAATTACTACATCCCTTTTGTAAATTGCACATGCAGGGAAACAGCATACATTGGATCCCTTCACTTTATCCCCCTGTTGACAAAACTTTTCAAAACTGTCTTACACAGATGGCTTCTTCCTAATTTGGTCAAATCCACTTTGACTGGTTGCCAAACAATGTACCCAATAAGCGAGCACTGTTCTCATTGATAGGGGCCATCTGTAAGTGAGAAACACCCTGTAGTAACTATGTTATTCGCTATGAAGGTCAGAGTAACTGGCTTAATAGATCATTTTGGTGCACTTACACATAATCTATTAGACAAACCATAACCTCAACCAAAGGAGTTGTTTTCACTTTATTACCAAATAAATAAATAAATCTGCAGAGCTGTAAAAGTTAAGTTTCTAGTACTTTCATGTTAATGTGCTTCAGACAGAGTTTCAGAATTTCCTGAAATATTTAAAGGAAGGTTAAACATTTTTCTCCTAAAACACCAGACCATGTTCCATTTGTTATGTTTCTAGTATGATATAAAAAAAAAAAAAACAAGCAGTCAGTATAGGGATGGCCTATGAAAATAAGGTCAAGCTGTAAACAATACCATTTTCCCATGTTGCTTGAAATTGCAAAAATGAACTGAGAAATAGTACTGAATCAACTCAAACACAGTCCTACCCAAACATGTCAAACGCTGACCACTTCATTATATATGAAATACTGTCTCTCACTCACTCAGCAGCAAAGAATGATGAAAACTAGCAGGTCAGTTAGTGCATAGGACTATCCCTAACACTCTGGAGTGACTGCAAACTCAGCCCAAGGTTTCTGTCTTTTATGAAACGCATACAAACCACGCAGTTGAGAAACATACTGACATGTTTAAATGAAATACTTCACAGTAGGGATTTCATAGCCAAAAGAAGCCTAAAGCTACCTCCCGACCATTATTGTTGTTTTCAGCTCCCTCTTTGTTCATACAGTGCATTTCCCTTCTCTGGTACACATCAGAAACAATTTTTACACATCTCTGTCTTCCTCAGATAAGAAGAACTGGAAAATGAAAAAAAGTCCCAGTTATGGAATACTAAAGAACATCAAAGTCCACGGTCTTCCTCAGATATGAACTGGAGACTATAAAAAAAAAAAAAAACTCCCAGTCATAGGATACTGAAGCACATCTAAGCCCACAGTATTTTCATCCCTCCTAACCTGCATCACATATATAATCTTTCACTGACACAGATGTAAAAATGTTACAGTAGTAGTAATAGTACCATCAAAGACAGGACCATCAGTAGATACACCCAGCTACCATCCAATATCACTTCTATCACCTCTGCTAAACATCTGAAAACATGCTATATTAGCTCAGAGAAGCAACCCAGACCTAATAATGTTACCCACTATCAAATTAAAATGTAAAATTCACTTCATCTTTCCAACTTCTGGTCCTTAGTGTTTTGTACAACGTACATGTTAATGCTGCTCTTAGCTTTCTGATTCAGTCATAAAAACTGTTGTATTTAGAGGAGTAACCATTTGAATGTCAAGACCCATTATAGTTAAGTTCTGTAATGCTGAAAGTGAATAGAAGAAAACAGCAGACATACATGTACTAAAGTCCAAGACTGCACTTTCTCAGAATATTCCCTTTTCTCCAAACTATAGCAATCTCAGAGTTAGTACAAGTTTGAAGGTGTGGGGTAGTAGCACGGCCACATCAGGCTTGACCCCTGCAAAAAAGATGTTTTAAGAAGAAGAGTGATTTTCGATATTCTCCTGTATTTTCTGTCATCTTTTGGAGATGTCAGCACTCGGCATTATGAGTACAATAGGAAGCCATTTAGAGGAGTAATTCTATTTACAAGAATGCTGTGTGCATGTCTAGTTTGTTATCAGCTCTATTATCCATAATGCTTTTGTGAGATGCTCAGAAAAAAGTACTCAGCTGACCAGTGTGTATGCCTAGCTACATCCTTACTCCTTTATTTCACAGTAAATTCCATTGCTAATACCACCGATTATAATGATGAACTCAGTAGAACACCTGTATTTGTTTTCCCATACTCACCTTGCAAACATAATTGAAAAATATGGGCTAAGGTATATAATGATTCCAGAGCTTTTTAATGCACATCCTTTAGAGTGGCTTTAGCCAGATCATTTGTAAGCCACCATAACTTTCCAAAAGTGTCCCTCAAGAATCCCTGATTGGAACTACTGCTATTTAAATTGTTTATAAGTAAACAACTATTTCACAACACAGGACCAAAGGTCTACCTTTATGCAGAGGATTGCATTCTACTTAGAAGTCATCACTCCCCAAACTATCTCCTGTACTGGTCTCAGCAGCAATTAAATCCAAACATGAAACTTGTGCTTAAAGCAGCAGTTAGGCATCAATTACAGTAAAACCAAGGCAGTGTTATTTGTCACTCCAGCCCAGTTTCAGTTCAGCTGTCGTCATTGAGATGATTCGCTAGGCTCGCTACTAAAACATTGGCACTCGGAATGCTGAAAAAAAAAAAAACGAAAAAAGGGTGAACACAACGAGAAGAGCAAGTTTCAAAAATTGCTCTTCTCCTTACAGCTTTTTGCAAGGGGGCAAGCTTTCCACATCCCCTGAACATATACATATATATATATATATATATATATATATATATATATATATATATATATATATATATATATATATATATATATATATATATATATATATATATATATATATATATATATATATATATATATATAAATACATACATACATATATATATATATATATATAAATACATACATACATATATATATATATACACACACATACACACACACACACACACACACACACACACACACACACACACACACACAGACACACACACACACACACACACACACACACACACACACACACACACACACACACACACACACACACACCAATTCTGAGATTCACGTACCTCAGAAAAAAGGGAATATTCCAAGAAATGGCTTCTCAGACTTAGTATATGTAAGTCCGTTCTTTCAGCCATTCACTCTGCACATTTCAGGATTTGCTCTAGCAGGTCCCGACATTTCATATGGTTACAGGTTACCTCACTAAGCACAAAACTGGTGGAAATTGCCACATAATTCAAACATCTAGTTTTATGGCAAGAGTACTGTCTCTTGTTTTTTCACTACACACAGAGGTAGCACAGTTTTAACTCCCCCACAATTATCATTGTATATAGCAGTTCCCATTAAAGCCAGAAGAGCACAAGGTATGAATGTTCTAATTACACAATCTGAACATACACTCCTTATTCACAATACAACTGTTATTAACAATACACAAAGGCTGCATCCGTACAGGAAAGAGAGAGGCACAGCTGTACTGAAAACTGCTTAACAGATAATACTACTGTCCTACTCTCACTGGAACTCGCTGTCCATCCACATTTCAGAATGGCCAGCATTTTTCATATGTACATTAAGCTTCTCAGTCGTGGTAGCGATCCTACTCTTACCCACTTCCTAAATGTCCTCAATATACCCAAGCGAAAATGATCTTGCATGACCTCACGGATACAGTTATCCCTATGCAAGTGTAAGTGACAATAAAATACTCTCTAAATATGACTTCAAGGAACAGAAGCAAATTCCCTAGAACACTAGCTCATTAATACATTATCCTACATTTAGTACTGCTCTTCAAAGGTACTTAGTATGTCAGGCAAAATGCTGATATCCAGTACACATTATTTAGATTTTACATATATCCTGTTCTTACTGCTGCAGGTTTGCTGTGTTACAATATTTAGTCTTTCATCTGATTTTTTTATACACAAATACTAAGTTCATTATTGCAGTGATTTAATTGGTTTTAAAATGCAGAGCTATTTCTGTTTCCTTTAACACCACGGAAGCATGTTTTTGAATCCATTGCATATGTTGGAACATATGCTGAATATATTTTACAGGGTTCTATATCAGCTGCATTTATGCCTATTCTGTAAACACACATCACGGTTAATAATACTCCCTTGTATAACTACCCATCTGCTATGTTAACACAGTAAACAAATAAAAAAAAATAAACAAACCCAAACACCTCTCTGACTCCCATCCGTTCACCTAAGTAGCACAGAATTTGGAGTAACTCACTTATCTCTACAGATCTTTATAAATGAAACTAATATACTTAACTCAGTGGAAAAAGTATCATCCATCCAATACATGCATACAGTCATTCATTCATTTTCCAATTTGTTGTTTCAGATAGTTTATGGTCATGAGGGAGCTGGAGCCCATTCTGGCACTTGGGCACAAGACAGAGAAATTAATTCTGGACAGGATGCCAGTCTATTTAATCACCTACACTGTTATTCACTCACCATCACCATACCTTGGAAGAATGGAATATTCCAAGGAACACGAAGCTCAACCTTAGTATAAGTCAGTCAGCATTTTCAGTCATTCAGTCTCACAATTCAGTAATATCCACTAATGAATACTGGAATTTCAAGTGGTTACCAACCAGACCACATTCTTCTGTCCAAGAAAGTTCAGCTGGTATTGCCCACTGATTTTCTCCATCCCTCAGCAGCTCCACCAGTGTGTGAGCCACTAATCAAACCCATATTAATGGTGACTAGTCAGGAATTTATCTCTCTATCATATGGAACTACTTCTTTAGAATACTTTAATATGAAAAAAATATTGTAGCATATTTTATATATTACAGCACAATCCTAGATTTCTAAAGTTTGATCAGACACCTCAAGAATAAAAGCATATGGGAACCAGCTCCATGGCATACAGGATAAAGCCCTGACCACACGACATGTGACCCAAGTTCCATTAGTGTTTCAGGTTCCAGCAGCAGCTGGCCAGTGCTGGTTTGCCCATCATAGGGAAAGGAGGTGGTTCTGGCTCACCACTTGAGGACACCTAGTAGGAGCACTAAATCTATCAGTGGAGAAAGAGCAGACAAAATCTGCTCTGCCTGCGTATGTAACACTGGTAAGTTGAGGGCAGCTTCCAATCAGAAGATATCAATAGCAGAGCTCAGAACAGCTACCAAGGGTGGGTGTTTCCACAGGTAGAGGGAGAGGGAAAAGCTGGGCTGCCCTGCACAACCAGCAATCTGGCACACTCCTTACCACTTGACTCTCACCTAGGAATGGTGGTCTAATAGTGATTCCAAGGCAAGATCTAATGTGCTGTAGGGATTTTGCCTGGTTCAAGAATGTCTAGCTCTCATCCCTTGGAATGAATGGGATGACTGGGTACAGATAGGTAATAAAGCTATCGGGTGAGATCCTGTAGGGAGCAATAAAAGGTTATTTTTTCATGTTGTCATTTATAGTGGCAAACAGCCAACCTTTAAAACACATTTTTTATAGTAAATCTGGCTTATTATTCTCCTTGTCACTTATAACTCTCGAGTCAGAAACATGTATAAATTCTTCAAAAGTATTGCAAGAAAAATATGCAGATTCAGGTAGGATGGAGTTATTCACCTAAAGGCAACATATTTGACTTTACTACTTCTAGGTCTGTGAATTAATTACATTTCTAGCTCTTATCAAGACTGTGCACATGGTATTGTGTAGTAGAAATAAAAAATAAACTGTAACACATTACCTTTGATTCTAGGAAAGCATTGTATGTTTTTTTAGCTGTCATTGTACATAACGTTGATTTTTAAAATTTTGCAGTATATTTCTCAGTTAAATGAAAATAATAGATAGTATAAATTACCTAAACTCTAGCCACGGAGTGTGCATGTACACATAAATAGACACATACCCAAAACAATGTTAAAATAAAAATGGTTTCTGGTAAGAATAAGATAATATCAATGAAAAAAATATGTAAAATGATGGTTTTGACCAAAAGAGGCATTACGGATGAACAATTTTCTTAGTTACCTCGGAGAAAATTGTTCCTAGTTCTTGAATGGCCTTGCTACCAGATACTGTCTGCTGCATTTCAATTAATAACACTGCAGTGGGAAATGGCAGGTTCATTAATCTTATAAGCAGCTCTTAACACCTGGGAAGAAAACATCAGCAAGGAGCAAATCTTTTGCTTAATGCTTTCCTTTTATTTCTGTTCCAGCATCCATGCCCCTCAAATCCTTGCTTGAAGCAATGCGTCAGATGACAGAGGTACTGCAGCCTTTTTAGTTCATTCACTAACCAACACTGTGACATGCCACAAAAGGACAGATGTTTTCATATATGTGACCCAAAATCAGCCATTTCAGCTGCAGCAAAAAAAAAAAAAAATGCAGTCAGACATTTCCAGTTGTCTGACAATACCTACTGTACTTGTTTCACAGACCACAAATAAAGTTTAATACACAAAAACACTGCAGGACATTTTCAATAGCTGAAAAGGGCATTTATGCCCAGATTCATAGACAAGCAATCCATTGGTGCTAATATTCCATATTTTGCTCTGTGGGATTGCTCACAGCAATGCATATAATGCATGCACTGTCTCTGAACCCCTTCACCATCCACCTAACCACCACCTAACCACCAAGTTTTGGTTCACTGTGCATTCTGTGTCTATGAATACCAGCCATATTTGTATTCCACCAATTAGTTCACTATGTGGTCTGTGTGTCTATGAATCCCAGCCGTATTTGTACTCTACCAGTCGTTGTTCTCATTTAGTATATGTAGCAATCTACACCTACAATTGTATGCTTTGAGGCAAAGTATATTAAAAAGTCAGAAGAAATGATGGAGGCTATGACAGGAGATGTCAGCCTTTGGAAAGACAAGGTACTCGATTGCATTTCTTGGTACTCGGTTTTAAGCCATGGTTTTGGCTCCAGGCAATTGTTTGTGTTAGGCCTTCCTGAAGGGTGTTCTCATCTTGGGGGATGCAATGACTGCTCCCAATTTTCAACCATCTACAAAAACTTGCTTAGGCAGAGGCCTTTGACATTGGCTTTAACATCTGAGAAGTAGATGCCAAAGTGGAGTGGGCCTAATACAGTCCTGGGGGACTCCACAGGTGACTGGCCTCTTTCTGGAGGTAGCCTCACAGATTCTAATCTCCTGGATCATATCAATCAGCCAACTAGCTATCCAGTGTATTATAATAGGGTTTATGCCTAGTTCTGTAACTTTGTTGACAATGCCCATACGGGGTACTGTATCAAATGCTTTAGCCAGATCTAGGTGGGCAGTAAGCACAGTTTTACCCTCATCCATTGCCTTAGTGACCTTTTTGAAAAACTCCACCAGATTCAGTAAGCGTGACTTTCCTTTGACAAAGTCAAACTGTGATGGATCCAGTGTCAGGAGGTATCCTATAGCCTTGTTAACTTCTATGGTCATTTTTTCCTTGGCTTTGCTAGTAAGACTAGTAAAACTAATGGGTCTACAGTGTCCAGGATCTGTTGAAGATCCTCCATTATGAAGTGGGATGACCGTAGTCCTCCATTCACATGGACACAAAGCCTGTTTTAAGACTACAGTTAAATAAGGACTCCAGGGGTCCTGATAAGTTGAGTTTTAGATGGTTCAGGAGGCATCCTGGGATCTTACTGGGGACCATTAAGTAAGCATCCTTGGCTTTAGGGAGCACAGCCAGTACATACTATCTAGTTATTGTTGGAGGGTATCTTTTGGGTGATGGCTGGGGAAAGAGGGTGAAAAGTTGGAACTGAGTTTGTCCACTAATAGGTTTGCTACATCATTGGGCTTGATGAATGTTTCATCATTAACTACCACTTCAGCACACGGTTGTCTGCAGCCTTTGAGGCTTCTGACATAGTTGAGGAAAGCTTTATGGTTATCCTTCACCTGAGAGGTGATCTTAACCTCAAAGTGTCTTTACCGGACATTTTTAGCCATCATGGTTGCCTATTTAGTTTGATGAGAGAGTGGTTTCCTTTATCTAAATTATACTTCCTGATTTTTTGCTATATTTTATTTATTTTATTATTATTATTTATTTGACATTTGTTGACTGGGTTAGTCTGACTGGGCAGCAGCCCTTTTTCAGTGGAGGCCCGAGGAGAAAAGCTCCAAAAAGTGACAAAAGTAATCACATGACAGAGTTATAACTAAAATCACAATATGTATGAGATGTGTGTTGCAACAATATGACAGAAAAAGGTCATTAAATTGAAAACATAATATAGTACAAAGTTTCATATAACAGTAAGCAGAACACAGAAAATATATACAAGTTTGTAAAACAGAAAGTAACAAATATATAAACAGGAGATGAGCCCAGGGCAACAGCCAATTTCCAAGACTATAGCTATGGAAGCTGTAGAAACTATTGACTATTAGTAGACTTTATTAGAAGCAGAGAGAGGTGGGAGAAAAGGTCACTGCAATAGTATTATAGGAGGGGGGGGGTTAAATTGGATCATAGCATAAGCATGTCCATGATATATGTAGAGTTTCCTTTAGTGTTGTTTTGAAAGAGTTGGGGTTAGAGATCCATCTAACACATAGTGGTAATTTAATCCAAGCATTTGCCACCGAGTAGTTGTAGAGGAGTTTACCCATATTTTTGTTGGGTGCACAGACTTGCAGAAGATGCTGTTGGGAGCTACGGAGGGCCCTGTTGGGAGTATAGTGCTGGATTAGGGTAGACAGAGAGGGACAGGAGGGGGGTTCATGTAAGATGGAATGAACTATGAGAAGGTGGGCTAGTAGGATTTGATGATGAAATTCCAGCTACTGCAGGTGTTTCAAGGCTAGGTACTGGTGAGAGCGGTAGGGATAGTTAGAGGCAAATCTTGCAATTTTAGTATAGGTGAATTACAGTTTCAGCAGAAGATTGGATTGGATATTAGTGAGAATAGAGGCATCATAAAGAAGGGTGGGAAGTAGGAATGCTTGTGCAAGAAAGAGCCTAGAGACATCTGTGAGGAATTTCTTATACCTATATAGCAGGCCTAACATTTGATGTGCCTTTTTTATGCACTGCTGAATATGGAGATTGAACTTTAGTTGCTCGTCGAAAATAACTCCTAGCAATTTGGTGTGAGTTTCAACAGAGATGATGGTGTTGTTAAGGGAGCAGACAGTAAAGGTAGCTTTATGATGTTAGACAGATTTAAGGAGGAATAGGAGAAGTTTTGTTTTCTTAGGGTTAAGTAGCAATTGCTTGGAAGTTAGCCATTTGTCAACTGCATGCAGAGACTCTTGGGTGAGGGTGTGAAGGTGGGTGATATTGTCAGAGGAGGAGATGATGGTAGAATCATCAGCATATTGTATAACAGATGACAGTAGACAGGAAGAGTGTAGGTCATTAGTAAAGACATTAAATAATAGGGATCTAAGGATGGAGCCTTGGGTAAACCAGTTTGTACTGGTAAGAAGGGAGAAAAGTTAGACTGCCATTTAACTGCCTGGAATCTGCTGAAGAGAGAGTTGGAAAACCAAGAAAGTTTAGAGTTGGAGAAATTAAGGGTAGCTATTTGGACAGAAGCAATCTGTGGGAAACCATGTCAAAGGCTTTGGAGAGGTCCAGAAACAAACAGGAGATTAGCTTGTTGTTGTCATGAGAATTTGCAATAGAATTAGTGAATGATATCAGAGCAGTAGATGTACTGTGAGTTGGGCAGAAAGCATGCTGTGTAGGGGTAAGCAGATTTTCTAGGAGGAAGTGATTGAGAAGCTGTTTGTGGATGCACTTTTTGAGAATTTTTTTTAACAGGGGAGATAGAATGGCAATTGGCCTGAAATTTGAGTGGTCAGTTGAGATGTCACCTTTATGCAAGTGTATGACATAGGATTTCTTCCAGATTTCAGGTACAGTGTTTTCTTTGATTGACCAATTGATTAAGATGGAGATGGGGAAGGCGATAGAATTGGCACCAAGTTTTAGGAATTAAGGAGGTAGGTTATCAGCTGATATAGAGCATGTTTTAAGCTTGCTAAGGAGTGACTTGATATAAATTGCGGGGATGGGTTTAAGAGAGATGAGGGTTGGGTGGGTTGATGAAGGAGGAGTGAGGTAGGTGATGGTGTCATTTTTGGTTAGATTGTGATTAGAGTCAATGAAGAAGGAATTAAGAAAGGTAGCAGTATCAGTTGGAGAACTGTTAGAGCATGAATTAGATGATTAGGGGCTACCAGGATATAGTAATTTATTTACTGATTTTTTTCCTTTTATTGTATATCCTGTTTAATATGGGATGGCACCAGGGCAGTTTGTTTCTTTGGCTAGTCTTGGGCTTACTTCTGGTAGGTACAGCAGCTTCTATGCAGCCACTGACATGGCTGGACAGCGTTTCTCAGAGCAATCCAGCATAGGCTGCTGTGTTCTCAGGGTTTGGAGGAGCATCTAATTTTGACAAAACATCACTTGATAAAATGTATTTTTTCTTGGAATAGTTGCTAACTTATTACTGGTTTTAATGGGATTATGGAGTTGATTTTGAAGGAGACAGCTTTATTTTTGGACCTTACCAAGGAGAACAACACATTGGGGTTGGTGTAGCATTCTCTCATATTTGTGAGCATGAGGTCCAGCATGTTGGAGCCTGTAGTGAGCATAGTCAGTATTTGGCCAAGTATGTTTTTGTGTTTATGAAGTCCTGGAATCTCTGTACCTGTAGATTTGAGGCCATGTAGGATTGCCAGTCTATAGAGCAGTAATTAAAGTCTCCCACGAGTAAGGTGTTAGGCTGAATGGTAAGTGTCTCCAGTAGGTCCAAGTATGCACTGTGATCTTCTTGGGACATGGAGGGTGACCTATAGCTGACCAGGATATGGTACAGGGTTTTATCTATGGTGTTTTGGACCTGGAGGAGCTCCAGCATATCATCTTGTTTGACCAGTGTAGACATATGCTTGCTATTGATGTTTTCTGATAACAAATTATATACATTATGTTTTCAACCACCTGAAGCATATACAGCTTAGTTGCATCCAATAAGGGCATGGTGAGTGGATAGCCATAAGTTGACACAGTTTTAAAGGGAAGCGGACTATGCATTCACCAAGAGGACCAGAATATTTCTTGCAATACAGTAACAGATGCCATAAATAAACTATATCAGGAGGATGCCATTAATCAGTGTGAAAGCTATTCCTTTTCCACATTCCTGTCTGAAATTGGCAGATTCTGGTTTGAATTGAGAAAACAAATGACAATGTATGTTCTGTGAACTTCATATAAGAACATGCAAGTGCTGCAAACAATCATTTATAACTACAGAAAATACATTGCACAGACTATCCCTGTGATTCAGTAAACTCCATGTAGACTTCGCATGAAGCCTACACAGAGTTTACATGTTTGTGCTGTGATCGCGGTGAGCATGACTGCTCATTGCATATTCATGCCATGTACCACTGTTAAACATAAATAAGCAAGTTTTTGGGGTTGGCAACAGTGTTGCCAGCCAGGAAACCATGTAAGAGAACACAAAGTAATTCTGCTTAAGTCAGAACTCTGAAGGTTGGTGGTTTTGCTTGAAATGCGACAATGATCACCAGGGCTTAACAGATAGCTCTCAATTTCATCTGGATAAAGGCCAACATAATGGGGGACAATGACTCAGAAAGAGGGACATATTTGCTCTTTAGAACTGTACTAAAATAACCAGGGGTTTATGTTAAGATACATTTTCTGAAGGATTTGACATCTGAAACTAAAATGTATGTAATCATTGAGTCACATCAGTCCTGAGATCGCCCCAGTGATATGGCAGAAAACCACAAATTTGATAAGGCACACACCAAAAGATATACAAGGCAAAAATCTGAACAGTTGAGAGGTATGAATGCTAGGTACATGGTCCAAACACAGTACAGGACAGTGCATCTACACTGCAGAGTACTGCAAAATCTCATTCCTGGCATTCTGTACTGAAGTTGGGTAAATGTTCTGTAAGAGTACATGCACTTCCATGTAAAATAAACACTCAGGGGAAGTGCATGTACTGAATATGGACACAGATGAATTGTAGGAATGAACATAGGGAAAGACGACAGGTGAAACAACCTAATGTATAGCAGATGAGGGCATATCAATGGAAGACTTTTGTAGCAGCAACACCAATCACCTATCAATCTGGTACAGTAGGGACTGCAAAATGAAAATGTGTATTATGGGACTGTCACAAAAGGTGACATAACAATGGGGAGGATGTCTGTGTGAGATAAGCATCCTTATATGGATAATGCAGAGGACATCTATCAGGCATGTTACATACAATTGGGGTAGGGTACATATTGTGAAGCTGTGAAATCTGATTTGCCTGAAAATGAGTGTAATCTAAGCAGAGGTCTCCAGCAAGTGGGACACAGGTAAAGACTCATGGGTAACGTTAAAAGAAGCAAGCACAATCACTGACAATATCAGAATAATAACGCCAGTAATCCCATGTTTCTGACATAACATATGTGATTTAGAGTGATCACAGATGATTCTGCACAGACACACTTGTATAACTGTTATATGTCCACACTCTATGAGGGTAATCATGCACAATGTTCTGGCACTGTAACATCTGCTGGAGGTGTTAGGAGGAACACTGCTATACCTCGAGGCAACCAGGCTCTTCAAAAAGTCAGCTATCAGTCCAGATATTTATTGGCAATATAAAGAAATCAAGTCGGTAAGCGCTTTCACTAAAAACTTCTTCAAACCTTATAACCACATACAAAATCCAACACTCTTTAAATAGACTTCATCTTTTAAAATTCATCAAATCACAGCTGAGCATCAATTAAGTTAAAGTAACAGTACATAAAAATCCATTTGAAAGCACACTAAGTTTCTAAATACAATATATACACAAACAAAAGCATCATAAACATTCAAGAGATACAAAAATTGATAGCTGATACAACGAACATTACCTAAAAACTCTTTCAAAGAGATTAGCACAGAATAAATAAAATAAATTAAAAAAATTTTCATTTCTGTACCCTCCTGTTTCTCAGCATAGGTTTAATAGATGCTCTTTAATTTAAACCTGAGCCCCTATCTGCTCTGAGCAAAATAATCCAATGTGCCTCTCTACTTTCAGTGTAATTCCTAATATTGCCTTCTCTAATCTGCAGATAAATAACTTCTAGAATCCTAAAACTAAATGTATGTGTTTCCCTAGCTGTAACAACATGCTTGGATAAAGCATCGTGTTCAGACTTTATCCTGATGTTATACATATGTTCTCTTATTCTATTCTTAAGGGGTCTATTCATCTTGCCCACATAAAAAGAGTGACAGAGGTCATACTCAGCTAAATAAACGACATTGGGGGTGGCACAAGTAGTACCCACCTTAAAAACAACCTCCCTACCTAAATCTGGATGAATAAACTTATTTGAAGTTGTTGTTGTTGTGTCTTTCGGCTTTTCCCGGTTAGGGGTCGCCACAGCGGAACTCCGGTCCGCTAATGATTGGCAGTAGATTTTTACGTGCCGGGTTGCCAGCTCTGATGCACAACCTTCAACAAAGGTATGCCCATTCATGCATGTCTCCTCGCAGAAGACGCTCTAGCTGATAATCGAACCGGACAGCGTCTTACTGTGAGGCGACAACGCTACCGCAGCACCAATAAACTTATTTGAAGTATTTATAAAAATACAAAAATTACATTTCTCACAGGGTTTTGTAAAATCATTGTCATTTAAACTCCTCAGTAATATTACCATAGCATAAAAGCCATCTCGATTTTTTTCTATTCCTAAAAAGGAATCTAGGTCTATCACCTACTATCCCTCTTAATGTTGGGTCAACCTTCAGGATGGAGCAATGCTTATTAAAGATCTCAAAAAGCTCCTCATTATCCTGCGTACAAACAGAGGTACCCTAATTTGTTCAATGGGCTGTTTCTGTGGTGGAATCACATTCCTACTTGGTCCAAAATAAGGGGTAGCAATGGCATCTCTGAGGTCACTAACAGTAGACAAGTTATTTTGTATCTCATTTGGTCAATAACCTCTGTTAATAAGTCTATTAAAGAGTCCATCTAACTCTCTCTATGAACCCTTAAAAAGTAGGGTTCAACTTAGATGCCCTCATTCCTTGACCCTTGATTAAATTCTTAAAAATAAAATTGGGATGCATACTCCTTCTATTCAATAAACAGTTCCTACAACAGGACTTACGAAAGACCCCAGTATTAACAACTCCATTCCCCAAATTCTCAATGTATAGATCTAAATACACTATTTTATCATTCCAAAACTCCATAGTTAATTTTAAATATTCAGTCAATCTATTCATCATCTCGTGGAACTCAACCAGCTCTTGATGGTTACCTCTCCAAAGAAAAAACAAATCACCGACAAAACGCCAATAGAAAATCACATGTTGCCTATAAGGCTCAGTCATGAATAATACAGTAACTTCCCAATGGGCTAAAAACATGTTGGCGTAGCTATTGGCACACGAGGTGCCCATAGCTACACCATCGTTCTAAATGTACATTTTCCCATTGTAAGTAAAGACATTCTTCTCATGGACCATTTCCAATAAATGACATATAAAATCTATTTGTGCAGGCCCATATGTGCTATGTGCAGTTAAATACTCAGGGAGATATTGGATACCTAAATCATTGGGGATATAAGTGAACAATGACTGGACATCCATAGTGACAAATATCACTCCCTTACAAATGTCTACATTACTAATATATTCATAAAGTTCTATAAGGAATTGTTTAGAGCCCTTCAGAACAATACTGTTCTTGTCTATTACAGGATGCAAATACTTTTCCACATAAATGGACAATGGTTCCGTTACCCATCCTCCACCTGCCACAATAGGCCTCATAGGTGGATTTATTGGTGGTTTGTGAACTTTCAGTAAACCTTGTATCAGGGGAATAAGTGGATAGTCAACTCTAAGATATCCAAACACATCACCTGTTATTAAGCCACTCCTTAGATCATCCAATAATGTCTCCAAAACTGAAGACATAATTCTATGTACCTCCTCTAAGGTAATTAACTTATAATATTTCTGATCACTTAACATACTCTCTACTGATCTAACATACTTTGTGGTGTCCATAATGACTATAAGGCCACCTTTATCTGCTGGCCTTATTGAGATAGTTGCATTAGACTGTAGACTCCTCAGAGCCTTTCTTTCACTATAGCTCAGATTGTTCCTTGAGCAACGCCTTCTATTACTATTTAGAAACCTGTTATCATAGTACTTAAACAACTCATCTTCAGTCAGCTTCATACAAGTATCAACCAGTGGATTATTAGTTGGTACAAAAGTACTTAACTTCTTAAATGGACGTACTTGTCCAGCATTATTACCAAACTGCATGCGCAGCATTATATTGCGACAGAAAATCTTTAAATCTAGCACAGTATCAGTTACCTTACTCTCACATGTAGGTATGAAACTCAAGCCTTTGTTCGATACCCTATATTCTTCCTGGGTGAGCTGATATTGAGATATATTCCAAACTAATGATTCATAACATTCCCCCACATCTTCTTGATAGTCTGGCCTGTGACTCTTTCCCCTGAATATTTCCGTTTCTGGCGACCTCGACTCACAGATCTTGGTCACCTCATTCCCTTGTCTAAATTGATGGGAAATGGAAAAGGGGGGGGGGTGTCCTGTCACATCAATACCAGATGTACCACCTATATTGCTTCCATTAACCCTATTCAGATAGTTTTTTAGGTCTAACTACCTTATCCTGTAATAAAGGTGTCTGAGCCCCCAGTTTTGCAATAGTAGTAGGATATAAATTCCTACTCTCATTAGATGCATCACTTCCAGTGATAACAGCATTAATAACACTACTATCTTCAATTTGTGCAGATTGTTCATTAACTTTAGATGTTATAAACATACCATTGGCATAAAAAAACTCATTAACATCATTATTGCATCTAGCAGATAAAGACATTACATTATTCACTTTAACAATAGCAACACCACCAGCAGTAGTATTGTCCTGTGTATCAATCAAATGATGTGAACATTGTCCAGTCTTAGGCCACATAAAGACATTCGCAGTTTAGAAATAGTTAATGTCCCTCAAAATCTTGACTTTCTTTTGGTAGGTAAGCTTGCGCTCAAAAACCGCTATACTGTCAAGCAAACTTTCAAATAATGGATCTACAGTCCGTTCAGAGAAATGTTTATAGACATATTCTTGTTTAACTTTTATAGAATCGTTAAGACTATTCTCCTCTGGTTGAAGTCAATAAGGAGTTTCATATAGTTTGCGCTTACCTCCAAATTCAATTGTTGCCATTGTGTAAGCAGTTCTGGAAATTGCAAGCCTTGTGTGGGCATTTTAAACACCCGCAAACCTCGAGGAACAATCTTCTTCTCTAGGCACATTTCAAAGTGGTACCGTTGTGCCTGTAACCTTTTTAACTTAAGAAAATCACACTCCAGCTCCTCCATACACTGTTGTAGTCGCTCACTGTCCTCGGACGAACTGTTGGTGACGTCATCACTGGAACACGCCTCATACTGAATGAGGAAATTCTCATCTCTCGTAAGGTACTGTATAAATCTCTCCTGCAGGTTCAAACGTGTAACCCCTCGTTTACTGGGATCATAGTCCAATTCCACAATTTCATCATGTTTCTCGGCCATGTTCCTGTGAAGCACTAAATATAAAACTATATAAAATATAACTACGGGAGTCCTCCACAGAATAAATGCCTCGCTACACACCAAAGTAATAAATAATAATCCAAAGCAAATATTAGTAATGAGGCAACCAGGCTCTTCAAAAAGTCAACTATCAGTCCAGATATTTATTGGCAATATAAGGAAATCAAGTCGGTAAGCACTTTCACTAAAAAGCTTCTTCAGACCTTATAACCACATACAAAATCCAACACTCTTTAAATAGACTTCATCTTTTAAAATTCATCAAATCACAGCTGAGCATCAATTAAGTTAACATAACAGTACATAAAAAATCCATTAAAAAGCATTTGAAAGCACACTATCTAAATACAATATATACAAAAACAAAAGCATCAGAAACATTCAAGAGATACAAAAATTGCTGATACAACGAACATTACCTAAAAAACTCTTTCAAAGAGATTAGCACAGAATAAATAAAATAAATGAATAAAAAAATTTTCATTTCTGTACCCTCCTGTTTCTCAGCATAGGCTTAATAGATGCTCTTTCATTTAAACCTGAGCAAAATAATCCAATGTGCCTCTCTACTTTCAGTGTAATTCCTAATATTGCCTTCTCTAATCTGCAGATAAATAACTTCTAGAACCCTAAAACTAAATGTATGCGTTTCCCCAGCTGTAACAACATGCTTGGATAAAGCATCATGTTCAGACTTTATCCTGATGTTATAAATATGTTCTCTTATTCTATTCTTAAGGGGTCTATTCATCTTAAAATGATGCTCAGCTGTGGTTTGATGAATTTCCTTTATAATGCCAATAAATATCTGGACTGATAGTTGACTTTTTGAAGAGCCTGGTGGCCTCGTTACTAATATTTGCTTTGGATTATTATTTATTACTTTGGTGTGTAGAGAGGCGTTTATCCTGTGGAGGACTTCCTTACTTATATATATATATATATATATGTATGTGTGTGTGTGTGTGTGTGTGTGTGTATATTCATATATATTTATATATATCTATATATATATATATATATATATATATATATATATATATATATATATATATACATACAGCAAAATCCACACTGTTTAGAATGTTACCCATGCCATTAATGTTGTCAAACAACTATGAATGTACTGTTTCCATCACCAGAACAGGCAGTACACATGCATCTGGTGTAACAACTTGATGGGGGTTCAGCACCATTAGAGAGTAATGTTTATGACACAAAAGGAATACCTAGGTATGGCAATAAGATGTATGACAGATCACTGTGACAAAGGTGGTACACTTCAGTTACACATCACTGGAAGATGTGGAGGGAGGGAGGTACATGAAGAAGGGTGCATTGTACTCAGTTACTGGTGTGATAAAGGCTGTGAACTATGGAGGTATTATGGCCTCTAATGTGGATTTCCTTCACGTACTCAGTAGTTGTGTTACATACAAGGGAGTAGTCAGCACTGTGACCACATGCTGGTGGATGTTCCACTTACCATCTAGCCCACGACACAGGTCAAATACCTATTTGTCTGATTATAGGGTGTGATGTTTACATTATACTTGGGTTGTGTGTTTGTTTTCCTGACATAACAAATCCCCCATGTTTTCTTGTCAATGCAGGTGTTGTCATGGCAATAGCAGCAATCTTTTGTGTGTGCTGATGCTGTTTGTATTATACTAATATATCACGGTTGGAGGTAATGATTGGCCGCAATCTGTAGTCCTTCAGGCAGCTGTTTGGACACATGATGTGTATGTCGTCTGTGATCCACCGCTTAAATAATGGACAGGAAAGGAGGGCCTAGCAGACAGCTCTGATGTATGGACCTGAGATATAGGTCACTTCACACGTCAACATATTTGGATGCCATGTATTTGATACACAGGTCTATCCACTTGGTGATATAGGTGTATATGACCACATCTGTGTTGAGTGAATACCTCAATGTGTATTTGTGTCACATGCCTTGGGCTTGTCAAGTTCAAAAGGCTGATAGTGTTGTTGTCATGCATATCCTTGAAGATCTCTTTGAAAACACCTAACACATGTAACATTAATAACTCACACAGGTCTGTTGCACACAGCCGGGATATCACTAGTGTCCATTTAGAAAAGGTCCATGATGAAATGTTGGTCTACCTCACAGATTAGGAAAGTCAGGATGTCTCTATACAGCCATGAATTAGGTGCTGCCCCCCCTCCCCAAAATCACATGGATGCATGCTGAAAACACCCTTCTACAGGAACATAGTCTGTTTACAAGTGTGTTGAAGTGGGTATTCACCCGTGTCTGGAAGGTGCACGTGATGAGTCACATGATCAGTTATCTGTGATGTTGTCCCAGCCTATTGATTCTGTGTGATAGGCCTAGATGAAGGTACAACTGGCCTAGGGTTTGAACACAATCCTCCATATGGGGATCATTGAGAAACTGTCCCAGCTGGGGTTTGAACCTCATATCACTAGAATGGTATCCAACTGGTTTACTGACAGAACACACACTGTGAAAGTTGGTGAATCAATCTGTACCAGTAGAGCTGTCACCATTAGTGTACACCAGGGATCTGTGTGTGGCCCTTTAGTGTTTGGAATTTATTTCTAGACAGTTCAGGCTAAAGTATAAAACCTTTAGCTTATCACATTTGCTGATTCTTGCATACTGGGTGCAATTACTGAATCCACCGATGATGATAACATACTACAGGAGGGGTTAACACAGACAAATGGTTGGTGACAAAGCCACACAGTCTACAAATAAATGCAAAAATGTGTCTTTATTTTGGCCTTCTGCAAAGAGGAATTCCCTGCTAATTACAGCATTGATGACAGTCCTGTTATGCTGAATCCCAGTGATGCAAGCACTGGGCACACACATGCATAGTGATCTGAACACCGACCACCAAGTGTCCACACTGGTACTGAAAGCCTATGTTGTGCATATCATAAGTCATGCCATCATATTCCAATCTCAGGATTATTGTTGGTTTTGTGAAAGGTAGATCATGCCTGCTCAACCTGGTTGACTTCTTTGAGTCCGTCACCAGAGCTATGGATGAGGGCAAGGCAGTTCATACAGCCTACCTCAATCTGGCCAAGGCCTTTGATGCCATTCCCCACTCAGGAATTATTGATAAACTCATCAAACTAGGCATCAACTCCTATATCACTAGGTGGATTGCAAACTGGCTCACAGGTAGAACCCACAGTGTGAAAGTAGTGGACTCCAAGTCAGACTGCCGACCTGTCACAAGTGGAGTTCCACAGGGATCGGTCCTGTTCCTCTGCTGTTTGGCATCTACTTCTCAAAAGTCCAGGCGAACATGGAGAAACTCTGTCAGACCAAGTTTGCGGACGACTGCAAGCTGGGAGCCATTATTAACTCCCCAAGTGATGTAGACATCC
Organism: Protopterus annectens; assembly: GCF_019279795.1. Taxonomy (NCBI): domain Eukaryota; kingdom Metazoa; phylum Chordata; order Ceratodontiformes; family Protopteridae; genus Protopterus; species Protopterus annectens. Next base: position 1,056,118,214 of record NC_056743.1, read on the forward strand.
TACAGAAAGGCCTCAGGGAGACCAATGACTGGTGTCAAAACCATGGCCTTAAGCTTAATGCCAAAAAATGCATCATCATCCCCTTTGGGAAAAAACTCAGTTCCTACTAATTACCACATCAATGGGAGCCCACTGAACACTGAAGGTGTTATGAGAGATCTGGGGACACAGATTGACAGCAACCTCTCCTTTGACCACTACATTGCCACTGTGATCAGAAGATCCTTCTATGTGGCACATTTCATTACCAAGAGTTTTGCATCCAGGAAGAAAGAGGTCATAGTCTCCCTCTACTCATCCCTCATTAGGCCAGTCATT